>NC_133621.1:168689957-168727457 GCF_048593235.1 Sminthopsis crassicaudata
ACTTTAAGGATTGCAAAGAACTTTATAAATATTTTATCATTTTATCCTCACAACTCTAGGAGGTAAGGGCTATTATTAACCCCCTTTTACAGATGAGGAATCTGAGGACAGAAAAGATCATATGGCTTGCCAAGGGTCACAAGCAACACTAACTGAGTTTTCTTTCTCATTAGTTCCATAAAGTGAAGACCTGAGTCAATTTTCTGGATAATACTAGTCACATAAAAAAAGCTCTGGTATAAGTTACAAATTAAATAAATCAATCAATTAGCAGTTAATTAGCTTTGTGTTTCATGATATATAGAATCATTGAGAGAATTTTTTAATTCTCCACTTATTTTCAATGACAATTTGACTTTGACAATTTGACAACAATAGACTTTTAGGAATTTACGAAAGTTTCCTAGTATTGTGAACTACCTCAACTCTACCACCCTGTCTGGCTTATTCTGCCCTTTGTAAGCCTTTCAAGCAGGATTAGCAGATTTTGACAGGTAGCAGGATACAGAACTTGTGACAATGTGACACAAGTCCTACAAGTCTCCACATACATGGCTCAAAAGCAATCAATTCACAAGCATTTATTGAATGCCTACTAATACAAAGCACAGGGCTAGACTTAGCAGAGGACACAAAGCATAAGATATAGATCCTGTCTTCAAGTAGCTCCCTATCTAATGGGGAAAGAAGATAGACATGAAATTAAAATATAAAAACACTAGAAGAGTCTTGGTGAAATGAAGGGAGCACTTTATTAAAATTAAATTTAGCCATCTCTAAATTTAACTGGGACTAAACTAAAAATTAGCTAGCTAAAATTTTAAGTTAAATGGGGGTGACTAGTTTTAACCAGCTGACTTCCCAAAGTCTCATCTATAAGATGAGAATGGCCTTGGAGATTTTTCCCAGCTTGACATCCATCATTCTGTGATTAGTGACTGATTAAAAGTTAAGTTGGTTCATATGGGAAACATGCTCCATTAGCACTACTTATTTTTCGTTATATTTTGAATGTAAAAAGTGGAATTTCTTTCTTTCTTTCTTTTTCTTTCTTTTCTTTTCTTTTCTTTTTTTTTTTTAGGGAGCCTTGTTCTGAACTCCTTTGTTTTAGCAAAAAAAAAAAAAAAAAAAAAAAAAAAAAAAAGTTCTATAGTTTTCAAAACAAAAACATTTGTCAATAGCCCTTCACTATATAGAAGTTAAAACACATGTAGGTACAAAAAAAAAAAATCAAATGAAAGACATTTGTAGTGAGGTAACAAATGAAAGTTATATCAATCAAAGCCCTCTATACCTACTTTTTTTTTTTTTCTCTTTAAGAGGCACCAAAAGAGGAAGAAATATCTGGATAAGAAATAATAAAAATACTTGAAAAACAAAATTAGTTTAAAAAGTCTGAATAAGCAAACAAATAGTAACATAACAGAAATTGTTTAAGCCAACTGGTTAAACTTCAGGAAAAACTGACTTTCAAAAAATTATACCTGAATTTTCCTCTTGCCTTGAAAAATAAAATGTGATTACCAAACCATCCTGCTAAGCCATACCGATGAGAAAGGTTTCCAGCAGTTGTGTGGCACAGATGTACTGTCAAATTCTAGTTTCTCTTATGGGAAAATAAGCTTTTGAACAGGTAGACACAAGCAAGAGTGAAAGGGAGGAAAGAGGGCAGAGCCCCAGGAATGTACTGGTGATGCTAGGAAATTTGATCAGGTGCTCAATTTTGTTTGTGTCATGATCCCCTTGGGCAGCCCTGGTGAAGCCTAGGGACCTCTTCTCAAAAAAAAGTTTTTCAAGAAATAAAATAAAATGCCCATTGCAAAATACAATACAAAATAAGCCAATAGTATGGAAATTGTTGTGTACTTTTTGTTTGTTTTTTTTTTTTTTAATCACGTTCATGGATCCTCGTAGTCAATAAATAGGATGACATTTCAAAGTTCAATAGAGGGCAACAACAGGAACAAGAGCAGCAGAGTTTTTTGCCTGAGGTTCATGGCTTTCTCTGCCTTGATGCCCAGTTGGGTGGGAGACCATGTAGAAAACCCAAGCAGCCCTGAAACCAGAATTATAGGCAATTGCACAAGGAGCAGACACATTAGGAGTGCTCTGGAGCCTTGCAGAAAGGAGAGGAATAAACTGGTGATTTTTTTCATCAGAGGCTACTCATGCTTGATGAAGCAATTTGGAGGAGGTAAGGAGTACTTTGCCTTAGGTAAGTATGATTTTTTTTTTTTTTTGGTCTTTCTAGTTGACTGCAACTAGTCCAAGTTGGGACATTCCTGGCTTTATTATGCATAGCTGCAAAAGTACCATCAAATAGGTAGATGACAGATTTCATTTTAAAGCTAGCTGGCACAAAGCTATTTCTTACTTGGAAATTTCCACTCCTTTAAAACATGTACAAAGTACAGTTCAAAGTTTGAAAACAGAAGAAATTACCTGATTTATTACCAAGTATTTTTAATAGCAGTGCTTTTTCATTTGCCCTCTCTTGGAATGACCTAATTAAAAAAAAAAATGAATACCTGAATTGCAAAGTTTGAGTGAATCTTAATGAAACAAGAAGCTCCTCTATCATGTATTCCACAAAAGGTCACTACACCAATAGAGAATTCATTACCCCTTGAGGTATTCCATTTGAGAACAGTTCTAATTGCTCAAAAGTTCCTGACATGTCAAGAATTGTACTTATACTAACACCATGACACTCTTTCAAGGAAGGTTGGATCCCTAAATAGTCAGTAACTCTGGAATTTATAATCAATGAATACATATTTATTAAGTGCCTACTATGTGCTAGGTACCATGTTAAGTATTAGATTATATCTCACAACCTGACATTTCATCTCATCCCTGAGAAAGTTGGTTTTCAAAAAATTCAAAAATATTTGAAAAAAATTAAACAGCATAATTTTAATGATGGATGAAGTTTGCCTATGAGCAAATGAATCTCTTTTCATTGAAGAAGTGAAGAACTGGATATGAAATGTATATGCTATCAGACAAGGATGATGATTTTTTTTTTATTATTAAACTGATTTTTTTTTTTAATCTTAACTAATGTAACATCCCCCACTCCAGGTATTTGGGGCAAATCATTGAAGAATTGACCACTAATGCTACATGCTACACATGTGATAGGGAAATATATGATTCTTGATTGGCCAAGATATTTATGATATCACCAGCATACATCATATGTGAGAAAAAAAAAACTTCTAGAAGAGAAAGGAGCAAAGAATTTGAGATAATCTGCAAAAGTGGAAGCAAAATCTTCACTTTGGATGGGAAATGAGGAATCTCCCTGACCTACATGTAGGCATATATAGAAAGTTGGCCATTTATACCTTAATTCCTGCCTCTGCATCCCCAACTGCTAAAAATTAGCTTTTTAATTCATGTCATATTCTCCTTGATAAATCTATTTTATCTCACTTTTGAGTCAAAGAACCCTGACTGTGGCATACTTTTTTGCCTAATCCAATTTGTATGATATCCCCAATTATTTTTTCCTCCTTGCTTTGATAAATTTTTATTTGCTATCTGTGATTGTCTTTATATAATATGTATTTGGTGAAATGTAAGCTGGATAGAGGAAGATTGCACTCCCCCTTTCAACAACCAGGGAAAATGGCTTTTAACCTATCAAAAAAGCATCTTACTTCTAGATTTAAAATATCTGATGTGTATTAGATAAGAAGGAAGGAAGGAAGGAAGGAAGGAAGGAAGGAAGGAAGGAAGGAAGGAAGGAAGGAAGGAAGGAAGGAAGGAAGGAAGGAAGGAAGGAAGGAAGGAAGGAAGGAAGGAAAGGAAGGAAGGAAGGAAGGAAGGAAGGAAGGAAGGAAGGAAGGAAGGAAGGAAGGAAGGAAGGAAGGAAGGAAGGAAGGAAGGAAGGAAGGAAGGAAGGAAGGAAGGAAGGAAGGAAGGAAGGAAGGGAGGAAAGGAAGGAAGGAAGAAAGGGAGGGAAGGAGGGAGAGAGGAAGGGAAAGAGGGACGAAGGGAGGAAGGAAGAAAGGCAGGAAGGAAGGAAGGAAGGAAGGAAGGAAGGAAGGAAGGAAGGAAGGAAGGAAGGAAGGAAGGAAGGAAGGAAGGAAGGAAGGAAGGAAGGAAGAAAGGAAGGAAAGAAGGAAGGAAGGAAGGAAAGAAGGAAGGAAGGAGGGAAGGAAGGAAGGAGGGAAGGAAGGAAGGAGGGAAGGAAGGAAGGAAGGAAGGAAGGAAGGAAGGAAGGAAGGAAGGAAGGAAGGAAGGAAGGAAGGAAGGAAGGAAGGAAGGAAGGAAGGAAGGAAGGAAGGAAGGAAGGAAGGAAGGAAGGAAGGAAGGGAAAGAAATTCCATGCTTCCTCTACCTACTGCCCTTCCTAGCTAAGGGGAGATCACTGTGGTCAAACCTGAAGAAGTTCAATAAAAGAGGAAGTGATACAGGCTCTTGGTCTGGATGGATGAAAAGCAAAAATAGATAATCTTCGTTAAATTGACATTTTTAATTTTTAAAATGGATGTTTGGTTTAAAAAAAATTCTCCCCTTTCCATGTTTCAGAAGCACATGAGCTATTTATGCTGTTTTTAATAATTTTTTCTGTCATCTATACTTCCCAATACATGCCTCCACTATTCTCCCCATAAAAGAATCATCTCTTATAATAAAAGAGGGGAGGGGGGAAACACATCAAAGAGTGTGACATTATATGAACGTTCCATATCCATAATCTTTCTCCGCTGCTGAAAATGGAGGGAGATAGGAGGAATGGAGTAGAAAGGAGCCTTTTTACAGCTCTTTGGGGCCAAGGTAGGCCATTTAAATTTTTTAAGATTTTATCTACTAATCACTTATTATTATTAATAGGGCAAATGCTTTGGGTTATTTTTATTGTACTGAGAATACGTTCACATTGATTCAATTCAATCCAATTCAAAAAGAATTTGGTAAGCACCTACTATGTGCTAGGTACCTATGTAAGCACTAAAAAAGCCATTCCTGTCCATATATTATACTGGGGTAAAGGGGGAGAAAGCAAATACAAAGATAAGAAAATTTTTAAAAATAATAATGGGTGAGAAAGAATGCTAATAGAGACATAAAGAAAGATTTCACTTAGAATAAAGTACATGAAGGGAGCCTTGAATTAGGTTAGGAATTCCAAGAAATGGAAGTGAAGTGGAAGAACATTCCAGGCAGGAGGACAGTTTGTATAAGGAGAGAGAAATAGGAGATCAAATGTCATTCCGAAGGAAAAGTAAATAGGTCATTTGAACTGGAGTATAGAACATGTGAGGGGAAATGACATGGAATATCTAGAAAGATAGATTAGAGTCCAGTGCAAAAGGCTTTAAATATCATAGGAATTGTTGTTTTATTTTATAAACATTTATAAATTTAAATGTCATAGGAAATGTTTTATTTTATAAAACTTTTATAAATTTAAATGTCATAGGAATTGTTTCATTTTATAAACTTTTATAAATTTAAATATCACAGGAATTGTTTGGGAGTTGGGGGGTTTTCTTCCATTCTGGGGGCAGCAGGGAAGTACTGAAGCTTCTTGAGCAGGGGTGCCACATAATCATGCATACTTTAATAATGTTGATTTGAGAACTATATAACGTATGAATTAAAGAAGGAAGAGTCTGAATGCAGGGAGACCAATTAGCAAGGCATTGCAATACTGGAAGCAAGACGTACAGACTAAGATGGTTGTGATATGAGTAGAAATAAGAGGCTGGATTTTGGCAGAGACAGAATTCAACAAGATTAGGCAACCAATGGATACAAGGAGGCAAAGTTGTGATCCTGGATGACTGAAGGATGGTGATGATGCAATTGAACGTAATCTATGTTCTCAGATACAATGAGTTGTCAAAGAAAAAGGTACCTATTCCACAAAACAGTCTTACAAAAGAATCAGGCCTGTAACCCTGACACTGGTCATACTGGGTTGTGACCAGGAGCAAGGAATGAAAATATGTTTTATGAGACTTTTAATGACATTGAAAGTTGTGTTGTTGATCAGTTTTACTCATAAGAATAGGGGCTGGATTTGCAATATTATTGCTATAGGGACCTACCAGATGGCATCCTCTCTGCAACTAAGTCTTAGAGAGTTAGTCTAGAGCACTAAAAGGTCAAGTAATTTACTTACAAACATTCAGTTAAAGGCAAGACTTGGAATTTTAAGTCTTCCTAGCCTTGAAATCAACTCTGTATCCACTACACTATGAATCACTATTTGACTAATCTCATTTTTTTCACTACTTTTTTATTCTTTCTTATAAGGGATAACTTTCTGGGAGGAAGGGAAGGATGCATTAGGAAATGATTTTTAAAAATAAAATACAATAAAAATTCATTTTTAAAGATAATATATTGAAAAGTACTAACTAGAGAGTAAATCACAAGACCGAGGGTTCCAAATAAGTAGTAGTATAGCACAAAGGCATATATGTCTGCAGGACATTTTAAGCAGGTGCTTAAAGCAAGTTGCCTCCAATTATTTCCAGAATTGAGGTAAAAGTTCCAATGATGTAGTCAGTGAATAGCCTCATTACCGAGGCTGTTTACTGCAGTTCCTGATACTAAGGTGTTTGCTGGGAACTGGAAATTTTTTTAGATCCCAATCCAGTTAGGATGGACTGCTTGCTGGGACCTGCAAAGAACAATCTTCAAAGCTCACCCGGAATCACTAACAGCTCATAAACAATAGTTTGTTTGGAGATAAGAACAAAGTCGTATGGATACAACGGGTTTAAAAAAAAAAAAAAAGCAACACCAGAGGAAAAAAATCTGATTACATATAATCACATATGTAGAACTATTTCTAGCTAGATATAATCTTGAAATAATGAGTATTGTTATAAGAGATAAAAAACAATCATAATGATTGTACTTATGAACTATCTCCTCCCCCACCCCCATGTCCTTGGGGCACTGCTTAATCATATACAACAATTAAAGCACTATTAACAATATTTAAAAAGTAATACAAAAATGATTTTCTCAACCTAAAATCAAATAAAAATGAAGCAATAAGGGATCTGACAGAAGGTCTAGAGGAAATAGGCATCACAAGGCCATCATGGGGACAATGGGACCTTAAGTAGATAGAGCAGCAGCCCTGAAATCAGGAGGACATGAGTTCAAATCTAGACCTCAGACACTTAATACTTACTAGCTGTGTGATCCTGAGCAAGTCACTTAACCCCAATTGCCTCCCAGAAGGAAAAAAAAAAAAAAAAAAGATACCATAAAGAAGAGTCAGATGATATTCTAAAATGAGAAATTCTTAGTTCCTGAAGTTCAGACAACTGCAAAACAGACACTAGGAAATAATAATGAAGTAAATTCAAAGGCAGTTGGTGGCTAAATACAGATACTTACAAGGAAGATAATCTTGCTAGAATGCTAGATTTGAAGTCAAAGGATTTGTGTTCAAATTTTGACTCTATATTAATTATCAGCTTTTACTGTTAAGTCATTTTTCAGTTGGGTCCAACTCTTCATGACCCCATTTGGGGATTTTTAGCAAAAGTTTGCCATTTCCTTCTCTAGTTCATTTTACAGAAAAGGAAACTGAGGCAAACAATGGCTAAAGTCAAATTTGGACTCAGGAAGAAGAGTGTTCCTTAATCCAGGTCCTGTACTCTGTTCAATGCACCACATAACTGCTCTCCCCACCCCACCCCATATATCAACATGGCCTTGGGCAAATTATTTTCTCCCTCTCTCTCTCTCTCTCTCTCTCTCTCTCTCTCTCTCTCTCTCTCTCTCTCTCTCTCTCTCTCTGGCTGTTTCCTCTTCTGCAAAATGAGGGGACTGGACAAGCTAACTCCTAATGTCTGGCTCTAAATCTGTCAAAGCATGAAAGAAGTATATGGTTATTTGTTACAAGGAAGGGGTGAGGGTGGGAAATGATGGTGATGCTTTGAGGAAAAAAAAAAAAAAAACATCAAAAGAACTTTTTACAGAATGTTTTTAGAATGTTCCTCCAAAAGTTCTGGACTTGCAGTTTTTCTGAAGACAATTGCTACCTCTTCCTTTCCATGTCTTTTTTGCACCAAAGTAGTATATACTTCCTTCTGTTGTTTCCTCTGAGTTTCTATCAGTATTCCGTCCCTTAGGTTCAGATTTTATGTTTTCAAAGAATTTTGCCTAGGAGGCATAAATCCAATGGGAAATAAACATTCTTTCCCTTTTCTTGAGATTTCTTCCATGAAGGATTGGACTCTTCACAAATTCAAGATGGGCCAGAATGGTATTCTTTTCTCTTACTGACTCTCCTGCAAGGAAAATCTAAAGAGAAATTTATGGATGGTCATATTTCTATCCTAAGAAACCTACAGACAGATAAGTAATTCCATTATTTTCCCTTTTTGGTATGTTTTATATAAACTTATGTATATACAAGTTGTCCTTCCCAATATAAGCTCCTTGAGGGCAGGGACTATTCCATTTTATCTTTGTATCACTGAAGTCTAGCATGATTCTTTAGATAGTAGATGTTTAATAAATGCTTGTTGATCAACTGATTGAGGATAGCGCATTTTTTTCATAATGAAGTTAGATGGAATCCCTCAAAAATTAAAATCAGTTCATCCATTTGAAAAAAGTTTTTAAAATTTCATGATACTCTCTGAGATAACTGAAGGAACTCCAGAGTATTACCAAACTTAGATTGGGAATCACTTAACTACAATGCAAGAGATTGCTTCCTGGGTCCTACAATTAGCTAACTCACTGGGGGGAAAAACCTCATTGCCTCATTGCCACTGTCTCTGGTGAAAGTATGAAGATAAATGTCTGTTTGCCATGTGGTATGAGATACTTGATTGAATTACTCTGTGATTATGAGGGATTTAATTTAAACATAGTCTAAAGAACTAGAAACAAAGTAGAAGTCCCTTAGCTGGAGAATGGCTAAATAAATTGTGGAATACAAATGTAATGAAATATTTAGTGTGCTATTTGAAACAATGAATATCTTTATTATAAGGAATATTTTTCTTGATAAGAATGGGTAAAAAATATATACTGGGAAATGTAGGTGAGGTAAAAACAAAAGACATTAAAATTCATTTTTAAAAAGAAAAAGGTTTATATATAAGAAACTATATTTTTAATGTGTATACATAATTTAATTTACACATAATTTAGTGAGGTAATAACAAACGAGATGAATGTAGAAAATTACAGAAAGGTATTATGTAAACTGATGCAAAACAAAATAAATAGAACCAGCAAAACATATCACAGTAACTATAACAGTAAAATAGGGTAACAACATCAAAACAATTAAACTGAATGTTATGAAATTAGAATGACCAAACCTAGCCACAAAAACAAATATGTGAAATTACATCTCTCCCCTTTGCAGAAGTGAATTATAGGTGTAAGACTACATACAGGGTGTCCCAACTACTCTAACATCCTATACAATGTAAAACTTAGTTCAGTTTTGCTGCATTTTTTTTCAATTTATTTTATTGTTTATTATCAGAAAGTTCTCTCCAAGAAGGAAAGGTAAAAAGACATTTTAGAAAATATAAGTGGTTGTTGTTTTTTAAAGCACCAGAAAAAAAAATTCAAATTGAACACCCTCATATTTAATACATTGCTTTGTAATTTTTTTAATTCAATTTTTTAGGGGGAAAAATCCCTTATGTATTATATTCTGTTGATGTGGTTTTTATTAACCAATGATATAAAATGACAACTTGAAAATGTCTCCTTTCATTGGATCCAAGATCTTCCTTCCCAGGTGAGTTAAGCGCCAGTTAGTTCCCTTCTGCAGCAAAGTTCTCATGAAAAACAACTGAAAGATGAATCAGAGGGGGCAGCTAGGTGGCGCAGGGGATAGAGCCAGCCTTGAATTCAGGAGAATCCAGGTTCAAATCTGGTCCCAGACACTTAACACTTCCTAGCTGTGTGACCCTGGGCAAGTCACTTAACCCCAGCCTCAAAAAAAAAAAAAAAAGAAAAGAAAAGAAAGTTGAATCAGAATGGTAACAAATAACCCTAGAGGAGTATTGTGCTTATTCAGATAGAGGTTAGACAAGATGCCTTCTGTGTTTCCTTCAGAGACTAACTAGCTGCCATGGGGAGAGTATCACGTCTGGAATCAGTAAGCCTTAAATTCAAATCTGATCTAACACATTTGCTAGCTGTGTGACCCTGGGCATGCAATTTAACCTCTGTTATTTAATTTTTTCATCTGTTAAATGGGAATAATAATAGTACTTACTTCCCAGGATTGTTGTGAAGACCAAATGAGATAATAATTTAAAAATGCTTAGCACAGTGCCTGGGATATAGTAAATGGTATATAAAAGTTAGCCATAGTTATTACTACTATTATCCAAATCTGAGATACTGAAATTATGTTTAAAGATACAGTATGCTTTAGGTGGTACAGCAGGTAGACAACTGAATTAGAATCAAGAAAACTTGAGCTTAAATCCAATCTCAGATACTAAATAGCTGTGTGACCTGTGGGCAAATCACTTAACCTTTATTTGCCTCATTTTCCTCATCTGTAAAATGGGGATAATTATAGCATCTACTCCCAAGATCATTATGAGAATAAAATAATTCTTATAAAGAGCTTTATATACCTTAAAGTGTTATATAAATATGTATTATCACCATCATTGTTAGTATAAAATCATCTATAAAATTCTACCTATTCTTCTCTCATGTTTTCATTAATCTGACCTCAGATTTTTACTAGCTATGTGTTATTTAACAAGCCATTTAACCTCTGTTTGCCTCAATTTCCTCATCTGTAAAATGGGAATTAAAAATAGCATCTACCTCCCTGGGATAATATGAGAATCAAATGAGATAACACTTGTAAAGTGCTTATCATAGTGCCTGGAACATGGTAATTGCTATATAACTTCCTTGATGAGCTAAATCTACAGATAAATTAGGTGGTGAAATAAGAAGAATTCTAAATTTGGTTCAAAAAGTTCTGAGTTCAAATTCTGCCTAGGGAATGAAATTAGCTATGTGATCCCAGGAAATTCTCTTACTTCTTTCAGCCTCAGTTTCCCCATCTGTAATAAATGTAATGGCAGAAAAACTGAGGCAGGATAAAGATCAGAGAGTATTTAATATTTTATTTGAAAGGGAGAGATTTACTGGGACCAAATGGATCCATGGTTTGATCCCAGGGCTGAATGAAACTATCATCTCCAAGAATCCAGCAAACAATCCGAGTTCTCAATGACATATGTGCACGTGGCTCAGCTACAGGGTAGACTGAGGCAGAGGCAGAGTCAGGGTGCTAAGAGTGGGAACAGGACTCTGACAGGGTGGGGGAGGCACTGGACATTATGGGATTAGAAGAGGCATTGGGATAAGTAGGGAAGGACCTTTGCTAAGATAGAAGGTCTTTTATCTTTATCAAATATTCTGATGATTAGGAAGGAGGGGTGGTGTTGCAGGATTGAGCAGAACAATTAGAAACTGAGGCAGAACAATTCATGGAGACTTCCGGGCCAAGATGGCGGCATGGAGGCAGACAGCTGCTTGAGCTCCATGTTTTCTCTCAGGACTTATTCATGACAAGCCTCAGAGTTAATGCTTGACCGGAATAGAAACCCACAAATACCAACAGAAGACATCCTTGAAAGTCGCCAGAGAAGGTCTGTGTTTGCTCGGGGGAGGGTCGAACAGAATGGCGCAGACTGAGGGCAGGCAGCGAGAGCGAGGCAGGCAGTTCACACAGCCTGGACCAGAGGGGGGAAGGGATGTGATCTCTGCCATTTCTGCAAAAAGACTTTTACCCCAGTGTGGATACTCCGTCTTGGCAGCAATCCAGGATCAGCAGAGAAGGTTTAATTACTGGAAGTGAAGAATAAAACTCCGGAAAGCTAGCGTCTCTAGGGACTGGCCACCCCCACCGGGAGTGACTCAGCGCATTCTCAGAACCTCAGAGCACAGACTCAGTGCAGCCATCACTGTCCTGTTAGTGCCTTGCTGCTGTCTCCCACAGTCTGTAGAGGAAGCCCATTAACACCATCCAGCCCCATCCCCCCCAAAACAGACCAATTGTTTCTCTTGTCAATTTGTTTTCTTCAATTCCCTCTCTGACAAAATGAACAAAAAATTGAAAAGGCTCTAACCATTACAGCTTCTGTATGGAGAGAGCAGACTTCAAACACTGAGGAGACTAAAAACAGACTGTCCCCAGAGGAATCCCCAAAGGGAGATATGAGCTGCTCCTCAATACACAAGACTCTCATAGAGGAAATCAAAAAGGCTCTCACAAGAGAGCTAGAAGAGAAATGGGAAAAGGAAAGGGAAGCTTGGCAAGAGAGCCTGGAGAAGTCATTCTACGCATTTAAAGACAGAGTGGATAAAGAAAACAAATCATTGAGAAATAAAATTAATGAATTGGAAAAGGTAAACAACTCCAAGGAAAACAGGATTAGTAAGCTGGAAAAAGAAAACAGCTCTCTAAAAAATAAAATGGATGAAATGGAAAAAAATTCCATAGAAGATAAAAACTCAATTGGACAATAACAAAAAGATATAAAAGAAAGTGAGTGAAGAAAATACATCATTGAAAATTAGACTCAAACAAGTAGAAATGAATGACTCAAGGAGAAACCAAGAAGTAGTCAAGCAAAACCAGAGAAATGAAACAATTGAAAAGAATGTCAAGTACCTTATTGGAAAGACAACAGACCTGGAAAAGAGATCCAGGAGAGACAATTTGAGAATAATTGGACTCCCTGGAAAATGTGATGAAAAAAGGAGTCTGGACATTATTTTCCAGGAAATTATCAAAGAGAACTGCCCAGATGTTTTGGAAACAGAGGGTAAAATTGACATTGAAAAAATTCATTGATCACCTACAGAAAAGGACCCTAAAATCAAAAAGCTAAGAAATATAGTGGCCAAATTCAAGAACCAACAGACAAAGGAAAAAATACTGGAAGCTGCTAGAAAAAAGCAATTCAGATATGGAGGAGCCACAATAAGGATAACCCAGGATCTAGCAGCATCCACATTAAAGGAACGAAGGGCCTGGAACATGATATTCCGAAAGGCTAAGGCACTTGGTATGCAGCCAAGAATAACTTACCCAGCAAGAATGAGCATCTCTTTCCAGAGAAGAAGATGGACATTTAACAAAATAAATTAATTCCATCTATTCTTGATGAAAAAACCAGATCTACACAAAATGTTTGATCTTCAAATACAGAACACAAGAGATTTCTAAAAAGGTAAAAAGAAATCTTAAAAACTATATTTCTGCCATAAAGACATGTAAAGAACACATGTATAATTTGTCCTAGAAACTAGAGGTGGAAAGGAAATTATATCATAAAAAAGGGTAAAGTGGTGGTACTACATCTCATGAAGAGGCAAAGGAGGGGGATGAACATAGTGTGTATCAATAGACATATTCGATTTATGGTGAAACTTCTTCCACTTCATTTAAAAGTGGGAGGGAAGGAGTAAGCTAAGGGGAAGGGAATACAGAAATTGTGAGGAAAAGGGGTAAAATAGGGGGAGGAACTTTAAGGTGGGAGAGGGATACTAAAAAGGGAGGGCTGTGAAAAGCAAGTGGTATTTACAAGTTTAAAACTGGGGAAGGGGGTAAGAGGGAAGGAAAGGGGAAGAGCATAAGCAGGGGTTAATAGGATGGCAAGCAATATAGAATTAGTCATTCTAACCATAAATGTGAATGGGGTAAACTCCCCCATAAAGAGGAAGCAGTTAGCAGACTGGATTAAAAGCCAGAATCCTACTATACTGAAGCAGGGTGATACATTCAGAATAAAAGTAAAAGGGTGAAGCAGAATCTACTATGCTTCAAGTGAAGCCAAAAAAGCAGGAGTAGCCATCCTCATCTCAGATCAAACAAAAACAAAAATTGATCTAATTAAAAGAGATAAGGAAGGGCATTATATCCTGCTAAAGGGTAACATGCATAATGAAGCAGTATCAATACTAAACATATATGCACCAACTGGTGCAGCATCTAAATTCTTGAAAGAGAAATTAAGAGAGCTGCAAGAAGAAATAGACAGCAAAACTATAATAATGGGAGATCTCAACCTTGCACTCTCAGAATTAGATAAATCAAACCACAAAATAAAAAAGAAAGAAGTCAAAGAGGTAAATAGAATACTAGAAAAGTTTGATATGATAGATCTTTGGTGAAAGCTAAATGGAGACAGAAAGGAGTACACTTTCTTCTCAGCAGTTCACAGAACCTATACAAACATTGATCATATTCTAGGACATAAAAACCTCAAAATCAAATGCAGTAAGGCAGAAATAGTAAATGCATCCTTTTCTGACCACAATGCAATGAACATTATATTCAATAAAAATCCAGGGGAAGATAGACCAAAAAATAATTAGAAACTAAATAATCTTATACTAAAGAATGATTGGGTAAAACAGCAAATCATAGACATAATTAATAACTTCACCTGAGAAAATGACAATAATGAGACATCATACCAAAATGTGTGGGATACAGCCAAAGCAGTAATAAGGGGAAGTTTTATATTTCTAGAGACCTACTTGCATAAAATGGAGAAAGAGAGGGTCAATGAATTGGGCTTACAACTAAAATTGCTAGAAAAGGAACAAATTAAAAGCCCCCAGACAAACACAAAACTTGAAATTCTAAAAATAAAAGGTGAGATTAATAAAATTGAAAGTAAAAAAACTATTGAATTAATTAATAAAACTAAGAGTTGGTTCTATGAAAAAACCAACAAATAGACAAACCCTTAGTAAATCTGATTTAAAAAAGGAAAGAGAAAAAGCAAATTATTAGTCTTGAAAATGAAAAGGGAGAACTCACCACTAATAAAGAGGAAATTAGAACAATAGTTAGGAGCTACTTTGCTCAACTTTATGCCAATAAATTCGATAACTTAAATGAAATGGAAGAATACCTTCAAAAATATAGCTTGTCCAGATTAACAGAGGAAGAAGTAAGTGGTCTAAATAGTCCCATTTCAGAAAAAGAAATAGAACAAGCTATTAACCAACTCCCTAAGAAAAAATCCCCAGGACCAGATGGATTTACATGTGAATTCTACCAAACATTTAAAGAACAACCAACTCCAATGCTATATAAACTATTTGAAAAAATAGGGATTGAAGGAGTCCTACCAAATTCCTTTTATGACACAAACATGGTACTGATACCTAAACCAGGTAGATTGAAAACTGAGAAAGAAAACTATAGACCAATCTCCTTAATGAATATTGATGCTAAAATCTTAAATAAGATATTAGCAAAAAGACTTCAGAAAATCAGCCCCAGGATAATACACTATGACAAGTGGGATTTATACCAGGAATGAAGGGCCGATTTAATATTAGGAAAACTATTAGTATAATTGACCATATTAATAATCAAATTAATAAAAACCATATAATCATCTCAATAGATGCAGAAAAAGCATTTGATAAAATCCAACACCCATTCCTACTAAAAACGCTTGAGAGTACAGGAATAAATGGACTATTCCTTAAAATAATAAGGAGCATATATTTAAAACCGTCAGTAAACATCATATATAATGGCAATAAACTGGAACCTTTCCCTGTAAGATCAGGAGTGAAACAAGATTGCCCACTATCACCATTACTATTCAATATAGTACTAAAAATGCTAGTCTCAACAATAAGAGCCAAGAAAGAGATTCAAGGAATTAGAGTAGGAAAGGAGGAAATCAAACTATCATCACTCTTTGCAGATGACATGATGGTATACTTAGAGAACCCCAAAGACTCTGCTAAAAAGCTATTAGAAATAATTCAGAACTTTAGCAAAGTTACAGAATACAAAATAAATCCACATAAATCCTCAGCATTTTTATACATTACCAACACAATCCAACAGCAAGAGATACAAAGAGAAATTCCCAAAATAACTGTCGATAGTATAAAATTTTTGGGAATATACCTACCAAAGGAAAGTCGGGAATTATATGAGCAAAATTATGAAACACTTGCCACAAAAATAAAGGCAGATTTAAATAATTGGAAAGACATTGAGTGCTCTTGGTTAGGCCAAGCAAATATAATTAAGATGACAATACTTCCTAAACTAATTTATTTATTTAGTGCTATACCAATCAGACTCCCAAGAAACTATTTTAATGACCTAGAAAAAATAACAACAGAATTCATATGGAACAACAAAAGGTCGAGAATTTCAAGGGAAGTAATGAAAAAAAAATTAAATGAAGGTGGTCTAGCTGTACCTGATCTAGAACTATATTATAAAGCAACAGTCACCAAAACCATTTGGTATTGGCTAAGAAATAGACTAGTTGATCAGTGGAATAGGTTAGGTTCACAGGGCAAGATAGTGAATAAAAATAGTAATCTAGTGTTTGACAAACCCAAAGATCCCAACTTTTGAGATAAGAATTCATTATTTGACAAAAACTGCTGGGAAAACTGGAAATTAGTATGGCAGAAACTAGGCATGGACCCACATTTAACACCACATACTAAGATTAGATCAAAATGGGTCCAAGATTTAGGCATAAAGAATGAAATCATAAGTAAATTAGAGGAACACAGGATAGTTTACCTCTCAGACTTGTGGAGGAGGAAGGAATTTGTGTCCGAAGGAGAACTAGAGATCATTATTGATCACAAAATAGAAAATTTTGATTACATCAAATTAAAAAGTTTTTGCACAAACAAAACTAATGCAGACAAGATTAGAAGGGAAGTAACAAATTGGGAAAACATTTTTACAGTTAAAGGTTCTGATAAAGGCCTCATCTCCAAAATATACAGAGAATTGACTCTAATTTATAAGAAATCAAGCCATTCTCCAATTGAAAAATGGTCAAAGGATATGAACAGACAATTTTCAGATGATGAACTTAAAACTATTTCCACTCATATGAAAGAGTGTTCCAAATCACTATTGATCAGAGAAATGCAAATTAAGACAACTCTGAGATACCACTACACATCTGTCAGATTGGCTAAGATGACAGGAACAAATAATGATGAATGTTGGAGGGGCTGTGGGAAAACTGGGACACTGATGTATGTTGGTGGAGTTGTGAAAGAATCCAACCATTCTGGAGAGCAATCTGGAATTATGCCCCAAAAGTTATCAAACTGTGCATACCCTTTGACCCAGCAGTGCTACTACTGGGCTTATATCCCAAAGAAATACTAAAGAAGGGAAAGGGACCTGTATGTGCCAAAATGTTTGTGGCAGCCCTTTTTGTAGTGGATAGAAACTGGAAAATGAATGGATGTCCATCAACTGGAGAATGGTTTGGTAATTATGGTATATGAATGTTATGGAATATTATTGTTCTGTAAGAAATGACCAACAGGAGGAATACAGATAGGCTTGGAGAGACTTACATCAACTGATGCTGAGTGAAATGAGCAGAACTAGAGGATCATTATACACTTCAACAATGATACTGTATGAGGATGTATTCTGATGGAAATGGATATCTTCAACATAGAGAAGAGCTAATCCAATTCCAATTGATTAATGATGGACAGAATCAGCTACACCCAGAAATGGAACACTGGGAAATGAGTGTAAACTGTGAGCATTTTTTTTTGTTTGTTTTTCTTCCCAGATTATTTTTACCTTCTGAATACAATACAATACCTTCCTTTGCAACAACAACAACAACAAAATTCGGTTCTGCACATATATATTGTACCTAGGATATACTATAAGATATTTAATATGTATGGGAATGCCTGCCATCTAGGGGAGGGGGTGGAGGGAAGGAGGGGAAAAATTCGGAGTACAAGGGATAATGTTGTAAAAAAAATTACCTATGCATATGTACTGTCAAAAAATGTTATAATTATAAAATTAATTTTAAAAATTAAAAAAATGAACAATTCAGGGAAACCAAGGCAGGACAATTTAGGGACACTAAGTCAGGACAATAAAAGAGAACTGTGGCGCAACATAATGAGGATAGTAATATTAGGGTTGTTGAGATCCAAATGAGATAGCATGCGTAAAAGCATTTTGTAAACTTTAAAATAATATTTAAATGCTGACCACTAATTTCAGCCAAATTGACTTACTCTATATCCCATACATACACATAGAAATACACACACACACACACACACACACACACACACACACCCTCCCTGTCTCTGTACCTTTGCCCAAAGATTCTCTCTTATATTAGAAATGAGCTCTTTTGACATATCCAAGTTTTTCATTTTTTTTGTTATATTGTCCCCACCCAGTGTCAAACATACAATAGGTTCTTAATTGTCTTTCCACTGACTGGAGAGGGGTTATAGTTCTGGAAGAGGACCATGGCATCAAGGAAGTGATGGTATAACATGCAAGTGAATTGGATTTAAGTGAGGGAGGTGCAAGATCACGTGCCTCACTTTCCCCTCCAGAGCCATCTGGGCCCAGTAACCAGATAGAGATCAAGTCTGAAGATGGCCATAGATACAGGGGAGACCTGGCCTTTTTAAGCTAAAATCTTCAAAAGGTCTCAGTTTGACAGAAGTTATACCCATTTACTGAGCATGTACATATTTAGATACATACTCATATATATATATATATATATATATATATATATATATATATATATATAAGCCCATCACCTCAAGGTAAGAACCATGGACAGATACGTTTTACAATGTGTTCCAATGTAGTCCAATATTGGCAGGACACACACAGACTGCCTTAGTCATTTCCTGGTCTTCCCAATCCTTTATTCACATATTCATGGGATGATGATTATGGTCCTCAGTCTAATTCACCCTATACCCAACCCCTGACACCAAGTGATCTCTATCTCCACCAAAAAAAAAAAAAAAAAAACAGGTCTGTCTGAGCTCCAAGTCCAGCCCCCTCAGACTCAGGTCCCAGCCAATAAAGCCAGAAATTCAGTTTGGTCCTTCAGCCTCCACCCTAGGAAGAGTAAGTAGGTTTCCTCAGTTTTGTGTGGCTTCATCTTTCTAATCTCCCCATACTTAATTAACACTCCTCCTTCCTTAGTTTTCCTATCAGCTCCAGCATCACTCTTCTAGATAGCCTAATCTAGTAATGTCCCACAGTGAGGCAGTATATGGGGGCAGGAAAAAAAAAAAAAAAAAAAAAAAAAAAAACACTAGACTTGAAATCAAGATACACAGATCTAAGCCTTCCAATAAGTAGCTGTGTCAAGCTTCCAAGTATCTCATGGGTCTACAGGTTTCACAACTCTAAAATGGGATAAAATTATAATAATAATAATAATACCTTCCCTACAAATATCAGAAAAGTTGTAAGAAAAGTGATTTGTAAATCCAAAAGCTCCATGGAAATATTATTAACTATGGAACAGTATATACAAAGCAGGGCTATTTTTCACAAGGCACACTTATAACTGTGTGATCTTAAGCAAATATATTAACCTCCCTGTACTTTGGATGACTAAGACTATTAGTGGAAAAGCAATTGCATAGATGCATTGGAAGAGAAAGTCTCAAGAATCTACATCAATGAAATTGTAGGTTCATTTCCTACCTCCAAATGAGACCCTTGCCCCTTCCAAAAAGATTTTTACTCTCTAAAACTTGAACAAAAATCATCAATAAAAAGTCAAAATTTGATTCCTGACTGGTTTAATCCTACCTGGCCTTAGATTAACCTATCTCCAGTAGGAGACCAGGTTTACCCAATTTTTAGACCACTGACACATTCATTTAAGCCCCTGAGTCCAGCTGGATTGGTAAATGGAAATCTTACACTCTCAAAAGGGTAAGTAGGAATAAGGCCCTACGGGCAACCAGAATGTGTAGCCTCTGGTATTCTTCAGTTGGCATTCATGGTCACCCACCCATAATTGTTGGTGAAAGGCTGCTTTGTCTTCAGGATCCTGTTTGTAAACTTGGGCTTCCAGAAAAGCATCTATCCTCCTCATTTACATGAGACCGACCCCAACAGTTACTTGAAAGACTAGAGGACAAACAAATCTCTGCACAGAGAATGGGAAGAAGGAGGAGGGGAGAGGGTAGACATTCAAGAAAGCCCCCTGCTAGTGTCTCCCCAAAGTCTAGCCCTTGACAAAAGGGGAACCCTCCCAACCCTGTCTCCAACAGCAGAATATTCAAACACACACCCTGTTCTCATAGAAGGCTTGTGTTTAGACCAGAGATCTAAATTGATTGCATTTTGGCTAAATCTGCCTGCAAGGCAGCTTAAAAAATGTACTCAGTAGGTTGGTAGATTTTTGAAATCTTTACTACTAGTTGTATTATTGACTAAACAAAGAGTAATTACTATAGCAAAATCACTTAAATTAACAACTGCTCCCATCTAAAAAGAAAAACCTACATTTAAAAAAAAAAAAAAAAAAAAGAAAGAAAAGAAAAAGCTAAATCCAACCTGTTTTACTTCTGGTTATTTTCACCAGCCAGTAGAGAAAAAAAGAAGACCAAGTCAGCCACACAGAAAAATAAACATGTTTGGATACTGTTGATTCCAGGGTGTTAAGATTGCCCCCCTGAAGCAGACCGAGCAATTTCACAAAGCCATCTGGAGTAGAAGCAGCTTTGAGCACAGCTGCTTCTAAGTAGCCTAAACCATATTTAAAGTGAAAATCTACTTTGTATATACTCCAATGTACCCATATTGTTTTCCCCTATTAAATACAAGTGCAGAAACTTTTATAGTTTTGGTTTTGTATACCCAGCCCCTAGGTACTAGCACATGTGCCTGGCACATACATAATAGATTCTAATAAATACCTGTCAACTGATCAAGCGTCTTTCCTTTAGCCCAGCCAAAGATCTCTAAGAACATTACTGACATTATTTACGGATTTTTTTTTTTTTTTAACATTGACTTATTTTTTTTCAATTAACAAAAATCTGTTTTTCTTTCCTTTTTACCTCCTCTTCCATCAAAGAAAAAAAAAGGAAGATAAAGCCCTTGTTAAAAAAATAAATAAATAAAATAAAAGACATCATTAAGCTAAGCAAATTCCTCGTTGCCCGTATTGATATTATTTGTTGACAAATATCTATACCATAGTCTGAGTGAATCAACTGGGATGTGAAAAAAATCTGATGCTTTGATCCAAGTATTTACAGCTAGAAAATACTTTAGGAATCACATAGAGCTATTGCCCTCTAAAATTTTACAGATTAAAAAAAAACCAGAAAGGTAGTACTGCCAAGGCTTATACCAAGTCTCTTTACATCTGGTCTAAGATTCTTTGCACTATATGATGTTTCCTTTTTTGTATTAATCACCAAAGGCCAAGCTAGGAATGTAAATGAAATCAAGAACTAATTCTTCCACTCAGTTAAAATGCCTAATCTGTTTAAAAAAGCAGCATTGAGTATCATCTACTCAAAAGAAGAATAAGTCCACAAGTTGTTTATTTGTTGGTTTGTTTTTTTTTTAATTTTTGGATTTTCACTTTTTAATACCTCCCCCAGCCCTTTTTCCCCCTAATTCTATACACTCCACCAAAAATCAGTCCTAAATGCAATCCAATGTCCCCCTCTCCAGGATGTCCATAGTAGATAGGATATTGGACTTGGAGTCAGGAAGATCTGAATTTGAAATCCATGTGAAGTACTTATTAGTTCTATGAACCTCAGTTTCCTTCTCTATAAAATGGGGATTAAGTCTCTGTACCTCCCTCACAAGTTGGTGGTGAAGCTTGATCAAATGAGATCCAGTATGTAACACAATGGATAAAGTGAGTGTTGGACCAGAAGTCAAGAAAAACTGAATTCAAGTCTTGTCTAATTTACTACGAAATTAATAGTTTTACAGTGTGATTCTAAACAAATCACTTGACCTTTGTCTGCCTCAGTTTCCCCATGTGTAAAATGGAGATAATAATAGTACTTCACAGGCTAACATAAAAATACACAAAGTGATTTGTAAACTTTAAAGAACTATATAAATGCTAGCTATATAACTGTCAGTTATTGATTTTGTTTAGTACTTATCTTCTATTCAATGGAGGTCAGGTAAACACAATCCTGGGACAAATTACTATTCAATATTGTTCCTCTATCTTCAATATTCATATATTTTTAAAGTATTTTGCAAACTTAAAGCACAATAAAAACACTAGCTATCATTGTTATATAAGTAAAAATTATGCTTTTTGAGGACTGGTAAATAAATTATAGTATACAAATAATGCTATTGTTTGGTAAGAAATGAGGGGATAATAGATGAGTTCAAAGACTTGAAAATTTTATAGGAACTCTTACAGAGTAAAATGAACAGAACCAGGAGAATAATTTTTGCTATTATATTAATATTATTAAAATGTACTATTTTGAAGACTTTTGCAAACTGAAGAAGTTGCAAAAACAACTAATTGCAATTATAAAGAACCCTTTGAAAGCTGTAATCACTGTGATCAATATAGTGACCAATCATGATTCTTAAATATAGATAAGAAATAAAGTTCAAAATAAAAGTGACTAGGAGAAAGATGAGGATGAGGATGGGGATGATAAATGTTATCTGGCTTTGATGCTTTTCACAGTCCTTTGATTTTGTTTATTTCTTTTTTAGGGAAGCTAATTTCACTCACTTCCTTTAATGTAACCATGCATTTTATTGGCAATACATAATATTTCTGTTTTTAAAAATAGATAGATAGATAGATAGATAGATAGATAGATAGATAGATAGATAGACATATTTTTGCACATAGCCAATTAGAAAATTTGTTTGGTTTAATCAAGCAAATTTGTTACAAGGAATTAATTTTTCTTTTCTCTTTTTTTTCCCTGATGGATAGAGGCAGGAGAGAAATAGATTTTTTGCCAATTTTAATAAAACAATTTTTTAAAATAGAGAGATTGAGAAAGTACTACTTAACATGGAATGATAACAGAAATTTCATTATTGTTATTATATTTTTGTATTATTAGTTGTGAATAATTGTTTTACTTTGTTATTTAAGATCTCACAAAGTAGGGGGCAGCTAGGTGGCGCAGTGGATAGAGCACCAGCCTTGAATTCAGGTGGACGGGAGTTCAAATGTGGTCTCAGACACTTAACACTTCCTAGCTGTGTGACCCTGGGCAAGTCACTTAACCCCAGCCTCAAAAAACAAACAAACAAAAAAAAGATCTCACAAAGTGGAGATAAAATGTAAATATTTATAATATAAAAATAAAACATCAATAAAACTTACTTTTAAAAAGAACTGATAATATGACAGAAAAGGAAAGTGATAAATGCTAGAGAGGATATAGGAAAATTAAGATACTAATACACTTTTGGTGAAGTTATGAACTTGATCCAACCATTCTGGAGAACAATTTGGAACTATTCCCAAAAGGTGATCAAAATGCATACTCTTTGATCCTGCAATACCACTACTAGTTCTATATTTCAAAGAAACTAAAAGAAAAAAAAAAAGGGAAAAAAAAGGAGGAGAAAGGGCCTACCAGTAGAAAAATAGTTGTAGCAGCTTTTTTGTGGTAGCAAAGAATTTTAAACTGAGGGCATACCTATCAATTGGCGTATGGCTGAATATTCTAACAAATGATGGGCAGGCATATTTCAGAAAAACATGGAAAGATTATATGAATTGATTGAAAGTGAAGTGAACAGAACCAGAACATTTTATACAATAACATTATACAATGACCAACTATGAATGGCTTAGTTTTTCTCAGCAACATGTAAATCAAGACAATTACATAGGACTCATACTCTTCTCACTTTTTTGGTATATTTTTTCCTTTTGTTTTGTTTCTTCTTTTCCAACATGACTAATATTGAGATATATTTTAATGAGAGCAGTAAGGGAAGAAGGAAAAAAATTCAGGACTCAGGTCTTTTTTTTTTTTTTTTAATAAATTTTAACATTTTACATGTAACTGGGGAAAATACTATTTTAAAAAAAGGAATATATAAATAAATAAAAGGAATTGAATAACACTGAATGCAATTTTATCTTCTGTAAACTTAATGAACATCCACAGGATGATATATACTTTATACTATTCCTATGTGGCTAATTTTTTATTCTAATTTTTTATATTTTCAAGCTTACGAGTATTCAGTATGGTTGTATTAAAAACATCCTTATATTTTTATGAGTCAGTATTATGTTCCAAGAATTGGGAACAACATTTTGCCTGTGATGCTATACTTCCAGTACATTTTATTGGTTATATTCTCAGGATATCATGGGGCTCATACCTGTAGTATACTTCTTTAAGACAATGTTATGTAATGGTTAGAGAGATGGCCTCAAGACCAAGAACTGAGTATCAATATCATCCCTGACATATATTGACTCTTCCACTCTAGACAAGTTACTACCTCTCAGTACTCTAGACAACTTTGCAGAGAAAGTACTAAAATGTATTATTGGAAGACGGAGTTACCTCGAGGAACTACTTAGACAAATGAAATCAGATGTTCAGTCCAAGTAGCATCTGTTACTTTATAAAAGATAAAGGTCCTTTTGCGAACATTTAGGTGGTGCAGTGGATAGAGTAGCAACCCTGAAATCAGGAGGACCTGAGTTCAAATATGTCTCAGACACTTAACACTTCTAGCTATGTGATCCTCGGCAAATCACTTAATCCCAGTTGCCTCAGCAAATAAATAAATAAATAAAATTTTTAAAAGAGCTTTTGGACCACTTGGAAGGGATGATGATGATAATGTCATTCTTATATTGTTCAACAGAATCCAGATAGAAATAGTCCTGGGACACATCACTATCCTGTTATTTGTTAATAATGTTCTATGGACCACTGTACAAGCTGATAAAATAACTGTTATTGTTGTTGTTATTCCCCTTGCGTCATTCAAGTCAACCAAGAGAATTTCCTCACTTTGTAAGATTCAGAATTTTTCCCCAAACCCCATCTTTATCCCCATGTCAAGAAAATAGATAAAAATTAAAATAGTGATAACAAACACAAAGTAGACACCACAATAATTGCATATACTTTATTTATCATTGGTATGAGGAGATCCTTTGCCTCATTTCCTACCTAGCCTTAATCACTGAACAGCCTCAGTCAAACTGAGACTTGTTGAAGACTTTAGCTTAAAAATACCAAGGTCCTCCAGTGCATCCAAGGCCATCTCCAGTACTCTTATTCTAGATGTGGCCACTGGACCCAGATGCTTCTAGACGGCAAAGTGAGACAGATGACCTTGGACAGCCTCCCTCACTTCAATCCAATTCACTTGCATTTCACAGCATCGCCTATCTGATGTCCTTTGGGAATGAAGGACAAATAACAATTCACAGTTAACAATGATATTCGTATAATAAGTAGAACTTTTGTTGAAATGTTTATGTGGTTAGAATTTAGCATTAATAAAGCAGTGCTAATCATTTTATTTCATTAGTTATCTAAATACCTTTTCATCTTGAACTCATTCCATGAAAGAGATCTAATTTCTGTTTTAGATTCATGGTGTTCTGGATGAGAACTAATAAAATCATGCCATGACAATTTAAAACAATGAAATAAGAATTAATTGGTTTCATTTTCACTTTAAGCATATCACCAGATTGACATATAAATCAAATTTGGCCTAGTTCCTGGCACAGAGTAAGTGATTAATAAATGCTTTAGTTCTCTATCTATTTAATAAATGCTTTATCTGCCTAAAAATATATTCTTTTTTTTTCAGGGAAATGATGGGGCAGATAGCCAAGGATGGGGAAGTGTAGGTAAGGAGGCAAAGATTCAAATTAAATCAACTTATGCCATGGAAGCATCATATGGATCTTCAATTTTTTATTTTTATTTTTTGCTGTTACTTCAGCTCACACTTTTTAAAATTTTTAAATGATGAAATTTACTTCTGACACTCCTATGAAGATAGGTTGGAGATGAGTACAGATCTTTTCCTCTCTGGGGATGATAGATTTCTCTTGTTCGTTCTGTAGCCTACTGATTAGGAAGCCAATTGGGAAGTGAAAATCAGCGCCCAAAAATTCAATTCTGTATTCCCAAGTTCTTTGCATGTAAGACCAAGTTCTTTTATCCCAGATTTATCTCATTCACATGTGGATGTCAATCTTTATCCCACCCTTTTGCTCAAGTTGATATCTTGGGATTCAAGAGTTACGCCACTGAGATGCTACTGAGTCTACACTAATACTGTGCACAAGGCTTCACATGTCACAGGAGCTTACTAAATGTTTGCTGAATTGAATTAAGTCTGGAAGGTAGAACTGAGCTGAGAAGCAGACCTCCATTCCAGTACTGGTTCCGATAATATTGATTCAATGTGCCCTTACTTAATTAACTTAACCTCTCAGTGTTGTAGTTTTTCCATCTGTCAAAAAAGAAAAAATAATCCCTGTGCCTATCTCTTTTACAGAAATGTGAACATTATTAAAAATGATATTCATGTGAAAAGTATATATATACATATATATATATATATTAATTGGGAGGATGGATGAGGGAGTTCACTTTTTTAAATTTTTGCCATTCAAATTCTCAATTACCTTATTTTTTGTATAATAGAAAGAGCACTGAATTTGGAGTAATAAAACTTGGGTTCAAATCCTGATTCCATCAATTTGCTATCCATTAAAACCCTGGGCCAATCACTTAATCTCTCAGTCTCAATTGTATCATCAATAAATTAAAAGGTCAGACCCTATGGCCTGCATGATCTCTTCCAGCTCTGATTCTATTAAGCTACTAGGGTATTTTTTTAAAAATCAGAATATTTACAACTAAAAGACTTTAGACATCACCTGTCTGATCAATCATTTAGTCAACAGGAATTTGTTAAACATTGATTATGTATTAGATACTATGCTAAATACAGGGGATACAAAGGAAAACAAAAACAATCACCTACCATCAAATTGGTAATATAACATGCAAATGATTAGAGATTTACAAGATATATACCTAGTAGATGGAAGTTGTTGTTGCTCTTACTTTGTTTTCAAAGAACACAGATGACATCACAAGTGGTTTTGACTGGTATGTGAATTGAATTTAAATGAGGCAGTCTCACAATATCATCTCTCTTCCAGAGTCATTGAAGTCCAGAGACAGAATAAGTCAAGAATACAGGCAATGACTCAGGATTCAGGGGAGGATCCTGTTGTCTTCCTTGTCTTACCAAGCTCTAAGTAGTTCACGGAGCTAATTCATTCACCTTCATGGCCACTGGAACAATTGTTCTCATCCACCCCTTGGGGAAATTGGGGGAGGACGGAATAAGGAAAAAGGGATTTGGGAGGGGTCTTCACATACTAAGTCATCAGTGGGTTTGAGATCCATTGGCTACTCTCAAACTGATTTAGCCCATCTGCCAAGGAAGTTTTCCCAGGGGAAGGCCATTGAGCATGCTACAGCTTCAGATAGAGGTCATCTCTAAAAGAGAGGACTCTAGTAGCTGGTGGGATAGGGAACAGCCTTCTGCAGAAAGTAGCACTTGGCATGAGACTTGAAAGAAGCCAGAAAATCAAGAAGCAAAGGTTAGGGGGCACAGCATTCCAGAATGAGGGACAAAATAATTTAAAGACAACGGAGATTGTAGATGAATTATCATACCTGAAGAAATACTCATATGTCATCGTAACTAGATTGTAGATTTTGTGCAAGGGAATAAAGTATAAATCTGGAAAAGCACGGAGGGCACCAATTAGGAAGAGCTTTAAATGCCAAATAAGGGAATTTACATTTCATTCTGGAAATAATAAGGATTCATTGACAGTCATTGAGAAGGGACCTGATACTGTCAGAACTTCACTTTAGCAAAAATCATCTTGGCAGCTGAGTCAAAGATGCATTAAAATGGGGAGAGACTTGGGCAGGGAGACCAATTAGAAATAAGTCAACATGAGTTAGATATGGCTATGTGAGTGGAGAGAAGGGGCACACACCAAAAGATATTATGAAGGTAGAAATGACAAGAAGGTATCATGAAGGTAGAAATGATTGCATCTATTAAGGTTGGGGAAAGTGAAGAGTTCAAAATAACAAATTTGTAAGATTAGGGTGATTAAATTTGGGTGATAAGGAAGGTGCTTTCAAAAATAATGGGGGAATTCTGAAGTGGAGAGGGTTTGGCTAGAAAGGTAAAAGGAGTTCTGTTTTGAACACATTGAATTTAAGATGCTAGACATCCAGTTTATGGTGTCCCAGAAACAGCCATTAATAAATTATTGTAGCTCAGGGGGCAGCCTAGGGCTGTATAAATAGATCTGGGAATCATCTGCATAATGATGATTTGTGAATTCAAGGGAACTAGTGAGATCAACAAGGCAGATAATATAGAAAGAGAAGAGGAATGAATGAGCCCAGGATAGAGCCTTGAGGGATACTTCTGGTTAATGGTCCAACCCCCTCACTTTAGAGAGTTGTAGGTCCTCTTACTCCAGATCTAGTGGTTTTTCCATTTACCCTCAACTGGCTCGTGTTCTATTTTGTGCAAATATCTCCCATTGCCAAGGTGACCAAAAATGACAGCCCAACCACAAAATTAGCACGAACCACCGGGAGCAAAGAAAATATACATAGTCAAGAATTTGAGAATCCAAAATGAAACCTTTATTATGAAAAACAAAACAGAAAGGGGGAGTAGCTTTAGGCAGATAGGGTTGTTTTATCTCATTCAAACAGAACAAAGGTTGTTTGCAGGGATTATATTCCCTAGAAGTTATGTATCTCAGTATTTTAACTGAGAACCCACAAATAAAGTAGCCTATAAAATGGAAAGTGAAACTTTCCATTGCAGTTTTATTGAATTACCTGGTGCAAAAAAACTGAAAGCAAACTGGTTTTTATAAGCGATGGGAAAGAATTTCAATTCTTAAAGCCCAAAGGAGGTGGGGTGATACAATGGGAAGGCCCCTAGGTTTCTAGAGACACAGAGTCAAAGTCTGGGGTTTGAATCTTAGCTAAACTGCTTACTACTACATCCCTTAACCTCTCTGGTACTATTTCCTCCTCAGTGAAAGGAAGGGGTTAAAATAGGATCATACATTAATGATGAGAGGCTATAAAGTCCAAGTTCCTCATTTTACAGATGGAGAAACTGAGGCACAGAGCTGTTAAGTGACTTGCCTCAAAATCTATAAATTTCCTACCACTTCTAAATCCATGATCCTAGGTATAAAGGGAATAAAAATCTTTGATAATGTAATTGAAGTGTCTGAGGTTTCTTGCATACTTTTGAAATTTTATGTTGTCGTGGCTAATATGGAAATAGATTTTATATCTCTTCATTTCTATAATGAATATTGGATTTCTTGCATCCTTGCAGTGAAAGAAGGAAGAGAATTTGGAATTAAAAGTAAAAATAAAATTGAACTTAAAAAGAATATTTGGGAATTTTGAAATTTTGTTTTTAAAACTTCTACAATATTCACTGTCCCTCACATGAATATCACTCCTCACAAAAGTTGATGGCTCAGGTAATAAAATCATTATGTTCTTCATGGAAGACAAAAATCACGTGGGTCATTTCCTATTAATATATTCTACCACAAAGTTAATGCACTGAGGTAGATTCCTTATCTTTTCTGGTTTTTAGAATTGTTGGGTCTCCATCTCCTTGAATCAGGCTTCAAAGAGCAATCTAATGGATAGGATGGGATCCAAGCCCTCAAAATGGCTGTAGGTTGTCTTTTGATCACAAGTCATCCTACCTCTGAAGCAAAGTATGCAAATTAGTTTTTCAGTCTGCTGCTTTTGATGGTGGGTAACTCTTTTGTATTTACTATTACTCATTGGACTAGGTTAAAAAAAGGAGGGGGCAAGAGGCTAAGTAAAAATAAAACTATTGGAAGGATAGTAATAGCCAGCATATATGTATTGTTTTAAGGTTTTCATTTTATCCTCCAACAAGTGTAGGAGGTATATGCTATTATTCTTCCCCTCCCCCAATTTTACAAATGGGGAAACTGCACCAGGTAATATTTGTGTTTTGTGTTTTAGTGATTTGCCTGAGATCATACAAATAATAAATGTTTAAAATTTGATTTAAATACAGATATTCTTGTTTCCAGGTCCAGCGCTTCATCTACTACATTATTGAGCAGCCATTGGAAAGAGTCAGAAAAGGGAAAAATTAATTTATCTAGTAATGCTTTAGAAGGAAAATTAAAAAGCTCTGACGCTATGGTTCGTCACCACTAATCTCTGTACTTTTCCAGCCCCAATTTCCACTTGAATAAAATTGAGAACATTAGCCTAGGCAATCATTCTTGTCCCTTCTAATTCTAAACCCTCCTATTCTTCATGGAATCACCTTTTGCTCAGACAAGTTGTCCATTCACAACAGGTGAATGGAAGTGCTGATTGATTGGACCACTGGATCCTATCCAGAGCCTGAAACCTTGCATTCCAGCCTGGACCTCCCCCATGCACCCCTAGGCTAAACTGGAACAGACTTTGGAGGAATGAAGTGACACTAATCCTGAGCTACTAAAGCTTTGTTCTACCACTTCAACAAACAAGTAATCAACCCTAAGGTAAATACAAAGAGATGCCATAGATTATAGGGAGAAGTTCTTCAGGAGGTGTAGGTAAGTAGCCACCAGGTTGTCCCAGAGATTACAGGATGGATGGAGTTCACTGAAGGTGAGTTCTTTGGTGAGAGGTGGGCCTTTAAATGGCACTTAAAGACGAGGAACTTAGTGTGACAGCAAAATTGTTTCTGCAATTGGAACCAAAAGATCCTTAGAGAGGAAAAGAAAACATAGGTACAGGGAAGCCCAAAAAACAAAAAGAATGAAGGATCAGAGGGCCATTGTTGTGATTTGATCATGTTTTCACTGAGTTATAAGTCTTACACTATAGTGTGATACAATCACAATACGGAGGTCAGTTTAAACTGGTATTATTCCCAAGAAGTCATCTGCCAAATTGGAAGTTATTTTTCCATACTTAAGAATGCACAAGCATTTCAAGGGAGGGGGAAGCTTTTTTTTTATTTTTTCCTATGTCATTTAAAAAGATGTTATAATATAGGTGAAAAGCCTAAGCTTCTTTCTTGACAAGTCACAGGGTCTTATTTCTTCATCTGCAAAAAGATGGTGAATTTCTCCTGGCATCATTTTCTCGGCTAGGATTCATGAGATTGCACCTAGAAGTGCTTTGAGTTCCTTAGAAATCACACTAAGAAATATCATTATCATTAAAGTGATTCTGTTCCATTGAGCTTCACTGAAGCTTTAAACAGTATCTCCTGTCTCTTCTGAAGTCTCTGTTCTCCATAATTTAAATATTGTCATGACTGATTCCTCTTTAGAGAAAGCAGCCAACAAAATGGAAAAGAAAGGCTTTATAAAAATCCTCTACCATTTCTGCATAAGAGATTCTGCACAGCAAAGAATACCTCCCACTTCTTACTTTCTCTATACAGGGCACTGGGGTTATGTGTCTTTAACCCATCCTTGCTCGTATGTATTTTCCATTTCTGAGTTCAAATCATTTGTCAAAATGTGATTCTTAAGTCACTATTCCTCTGGGGATGTTTTTAATCTCTTAGTATCTCTTTCAAATAATAACTTGTATTTTTGATGTGTTTTCAGGTTTGCAAACATGCACTGCATAGCAGTCTTGTGAGATAGCTACACATGTATGTAATGTTACAAATATTATTAGCCCCATTTTACAGATGAGAATGCAGAGGCTCAGTAAGTTTAAGCAACTTGCCCATAGTCACACAGCTAATAAATTTTGGATACAGAATATGAATCCAGTTCTTTTTTATTCCAGGTCTAAAAGTGTATCCATTATTATATGCTGCTTTTCTATTTACAAATTTTAAATCATCATATAAATGTCAGCTATAATTATTAGTTTCACAGTCCATTTCCATTATTCAGTTTAACAATTAGTTCAATAAAGATTTGTTAAGCGTCTATTATGTTTCAGGCACAATTCCTGTTCCAAGGAATAAAAAAATTTTTAAAAACATTTTTCCTGCCTTCAAAAAGCATATAATTTAGAACATAAGTATGTTCACAAATAAATGTAATGCAATTTTAAAATGACCACTCCCCTATTCCTCTGGGGTAAAGGATAAAAGTAACTATCTTTTTCAAGTACATTCACAATCCTGAGCTCCAAGGGGATCACATAAATGAGAACTAGGGACTTTATATCAGGGGCTACTGATCTCCAAGGTCCCACTAAATAGTTCAAACATTTCATTTTACAGCTGAGCAAACTGAGGCCCAGGGAAGCAAAGTCCAAGGTCCTACAGCTAGTCACAAGGTAGGATACAAACCCAAATCCAAGGACTCTACCTCACATGTTATTTCAATAATGATGATGATGATAGTTAGCATTTACATAGCACTTTAATGTTTTGCAAAGTGCTTTATAAATAGTATTTCATTTAATCTTCACAACTATTCCATGAGGTAGATGTAGTTATTACTATGTATTACATTTTACAGATGAGACCAGTTTTGAGCTCAGACCTTCCTAATTCAAGGTCGAGCTCTCTGTCCACTGTACTTCTCAGTACTATCAGTCATTTCTGGAGAAAGATCACAAGTGTAAATAGGTATTTTTAAAATGCACTATACATGCACATTCTATAGCATTTAAGTGGATATGTGTATATATATATATATATATCCACTTAAATGCTATAGAATGTGCATGTATAGTGCATTTTATATATATATATATATATATATATATATATATATATATATATATATATATATATATATATATAAAACGAGTGGAATAAGGGCAGGGAAGAAAAGAGCGAAGTCTCTGCTCACAAATCAATCAATTAAATTAGAATTATATTTCTTAGCATTATTAAGTACAAAGATACTGAAAGACACAAAAGAAAGGAGGTTCTACATATCTCTACTCTCAGGGAGTTACAGAGTGCTAAGAAATCAGGATAGCCTTTCAGAGTTTTACATCGTGTTGTTGAGATGTGCAAAAAAACTGTTGTGCACATTTTATCTGAATCTTACCCTATGGGGACCAGAAGGAAAGTGAAGCTCAGAGACAGAGCTTAAGTGACCCGTGTATAAAGGATTAATAAATGTCAATCAAAATTTGAATCCAAGTCTCTGGTGTCTCATAACAGTGTTTTCTCACTGTACCACAGCTATAGTCACAATATTTTGAAGAATTCAATTAAAAATCATTTACCAAGTCCCCAGGACATATCAGTCTTCTTGGTTATAGTTGATATATTCAGAAAGCTTTCAGGATTGCAAAATATTTTACATATATTTTCTTTTTTGACCCTCACTACCACCCTATGAGATGTGTGTTATTATCATTTTTCAGACAAGAAAACTGAGTCTTAAAAAGATGAGATGACTTGCCTAGGGTGACACAGTAGTTGAATTAGAATTCATAAAATAAGTCAAATTCAATCTTCCCAGTGATATTAAATTCAAATAGAAATGGATCTCTTCACATATATACTAACTTTTAAAATCGCAAATGACCATTATCTGTGTTTTTTTTTAATTTTATTTGTTTTATTTTTGTCTTTTTATTGATTAAACATTTCCTGATATATTTTAATCTGGTTTAGGCTGCAGGCATTCCAGTTTTACAGAGTATATAGGTATTTGGGGTGTATAGAGCATTCAAGGAAGACTAGCCTTTTCAGGGCTGCTCATGCACCTTTGGTCTCTACTGGCATTCAAATCTCACCTGTGGCTCCAAGAAGCTGTAACATGCACAGCAATAAGGACTTATAATCAAATGGAGAAGACTGTGTGCAAATATATACAAAGTAAGCTCTATTCAGGATAATTAGAAAATAATTAACAGAGGGAAAACTTGGAAATTAAGAGGAGTTGTATTCACAAGATAGAATCTTCTCACCTGAAGGTCAGACTATAGTTGGAACTTAAAGAAAGCCAAGGAGGTCACTAGGCAAGGATGGAGGAATGGGGGAGAGGGGAGAACAGCTAGAGAAAATGCCTGGAACTGAGAGATGGGTTGACTTGTTCATGGAATAACCAATGTCACCAGACCAAAAAATTTTGGAGAGTGACTGTAAGAAGGTTGGAAAAGTAGGAGGGAACTAGGTCATGAGGAACTTGGAAACAATAGGGAGCCAATGGAGTTACTGCATGGGGTGGGGGATGTCATGATTAGGCTTTAACTTTAATGATGAAAGGATGGATTAAAATGGGAGGAGACCTGAGGTAGGCAGACCTACCAACAGACTAATGCAATAATTGATGAGGGTCTATACTAGAGCAGTAATAGTGCCAGAGGAGAAAGAAGTTGCAAAAGTAAAATCAACAAGCCTTTTATTTTTTTTTGGGGGGGAGGTGAAGTGGGGTAGGAGATATGAAAGACAGTGAGGAATCTAGTATGAATACTATAGTGTGAGCTTAATTGTCTGAGAGGATGGGGTTTCCTTCCACAATAATAGGGAAAAAGAGTATCCAGGTGAGGGAAAAGGACTTAGGAGAAAAGACAGTGAATACTGATTTGGATATTTTGAGTTTAAAATGTCTACTGACATCCAGTTTGAAATGTCTCCAAGGCAACTGGAGATGCTAGATTGGAGACTGGGACAGGAAAGGTAGATTTGAGAATCATCAGCATAGGAATGATAATTAATCTATGGACGATGATGAAATTTTAAATGAAGTAAAATAGAGGAAGAAAAGAAGAACCAGGACAGAACTTTTAGTATATCTATGGTTATAGGATGTGATCTGGGGTGGGGGGGGGTCCAGCGAAGGACATAGAGAAGGAACAAGCAGACAGGTAGGAAGAGAACCAGGAAAAAGGAAAATATCAAAGATGAGGAGAGTTATCAACAGCATCAAAGGCTTCAGAAAAGGCAATAAAATAAGGACTGAGGAAAGGTCATTGTGTTTGGCAACTAAAATCATTAGTAACTTTAGAAAGAGTAGTTTCAATGGAATGATAGGTCAGGAGTCAGATTGTAAGAGTTTAAAAAGGCAGTGAGAAGAGAGAAAATGGAAGCCTTTTATTGTAGATAATCTTTTCTAGGAATTTAGTCACAATGGATAGAAGAAATATAGAATTCTTATTAGTGGGGATGGAAGGGTTGAGTGAAGGTTTTTTCAGGATAGAATGGATTTACATTTGTAGGCAAGGACCAATAGAAAGAGAGAAAGTGAAAGAATGGGGATGACAGAGGGGATGGAATGGGATCACTAGTTAGCTTTGGTAAGGAATAAGGACATTTCATCATGTGTGACAGAGGAAAGGGAGTAGAGAGTGGCAGAAGGCACCTGATAGGAGATGAGGAACAAGGGACAAGAGGGAGTTCATGGCAAATGGCCTCAATTTTTCCTGTGAAGCATGAGAAAATATGAGGAAAAATTTGGAACGCAAGTTTTTGCAAAGATGAATGTTGAAAACTATCTTTGCATGTATTTGGAAAAATAAAATATTTTTTAAAAAAAAGAAACAGACAAGGCTCTCAGTTGTGGGTGGGAAGGAAGAGGAAGATGAGTCATGGGTATCTTGAGTAGCAATGGAAAGATTTGGAAGAGCTTTTGAACGGATAATAAGATAGTACAATAGGGAGATTTGTGGGATGGAGAGCTGTTAAGGATCATAATAAGATCTCCTAGCAGCACTTGGAAAATACAAGGTCCTCTGGAGGAAAAAAAAAAAAAAAAGCAAATTGAAAAACTATGAACTCTTCTCATTCAGTTTATTGACTTTAAAACAAATAAATAAATGATTCCATAATTTCTAAGTAGTGCTATGTTATTTGTTATTTAACTTTGTGTCTCCCAACTATAGATAAAACCCATCCTTTCCAATTGATTTCTTTAATATCCTCCATTCTATTTTCAATTAATCAGATCAAAAATCCTTTTCACAGTCCATTTCAAGTACCATCTACTTTGGGAAACTATCCTAAGGTGTTCTTACCTTATCTCTCTGCCCATTCAAATCCTAACTGTGTCCTACCTGCTTTGTAAAGCCTTTCTGGACTTCCCCCCCACAATGTGACATTCTTTCTCTCAAATCCCATAGCACCCATTGTCTTTTTGTCTGCCAACTCATTTGGTCTTTAGCATTATGCAATATAAGGCCAGCTAGATGGTGTAGTGGAAAAAACAAGTCTGGAGTCAGGAAGAATCATCCTTCTGAGTTCAAATTTACCCTCTGTGCCACAGCTTACACAGACCCTGAGCAAATCACTTCCTCATTTGTAAAAGTTAATTGGAGAAGGAATAACAACAAAATTTGGATATAGGTATGTAAATCTAGGTTTTTACATGTATATACATATATACAAATATGAATATAAATATATTAATCTTCTATGTATATTCATCTTCTTGAAAGAAGAACCTAGTACAGTGTCTTGAGCCTAAAGTCCAATAAATTCAATATAATAATATTATAATAAATACTATTATGCTAATAATATTATAAGAAATTAATTAAGCATCTATTGTAGGTCAGATGCTGTGCTAAAAACTGGGGTTACAAAAAGAGACCAGAATCCCTGCCTTCCAGGAATTTATAATTCATTTACTATTAATAAAAAATGCATAATGTGTATCAAATAAAACATCTACTTGAAAGAGCTCCATTTTCATTTAAATAAACTGCTAGAAATTCATTGTAGGATACCATCTAGCATCAAAGATTAATTCCATTTTATGAAATGGGGTTTTTTACCCAGACCAATTTAGAGAATTTACCTAATTCAGTTTATCTATTCAGGAATTTCCCCTTAGTTTCCCATCACTACCACCATCATCACCCTGACAACCCCACCACTGCTACCTTAGGGAGTGATGGCTCATTTACATAACAAAAATGTTTAGTGTATAAGATTCCAGCCATTTAGAATTCAAAACAAACCAAAATAAATTGCAGAAATTGAATTGTTTTTCAAACAGAAATGTCTTTCCACTCTATCCTTTTTTTTTGTCCTCTAGAGGGGACTTTAGCTACGCATTTTATTTACCTCTTGCCATATAGCCCTAAGGAGTACAAAAGAGGGAAAACAGTTACTGCCTTCCAGACCACTGCCCAAGAGGCACACATTTTCCTGAGGAGACTGGATGGCTCAGCAATCCTGTAATTCATCCTGGGAACACTGGGACTTACCTTCTCAACAGCTCCAGACAAAGCCCCAGTTCCCAGAAAACTGACATGCCCTGTGTGTTTTGGTATAAATTCCCACCTCCTGTCCCATTATTCTTCTCCTGCCCTGACCAACATTTCTTACTCATAGCAAGGTCTAAATTGCAATTGTAGCATCCATCTTTTGTATGACTGTTGGTTCATAAAAAACAATTTAAATGAATTCCAGCGTTTGGTGCCATAATTATTTTAAAGTAAGTAGAATATGAAAAGGGGCCATTTTCTTATTATGAATTATTGTTGTTTTGGTGAATAATTTAGCTTATCCAACCTGGAAAGGAAAAGGCATGTTTTTTACACTCTGAGTCTGTTAGCAATGTGAAGCAATATAGCACAGAAGAGATACTAAAGTCTGGGGTTTAAATCCAATTCTGAACTGACTTGCTATATGACAAGAAATCACCACTATAACATCTGCTC